>NC_028453.1:6450980-6472336 GCF_000263155.2 Setaria italica | reverse complement strand
CCGTCTCGTCGTTTAGCCTCCACTTATGTAATGGGTTTTGTAAATAGTCTACGTTTAATACTCCTAATTAGTATCTAAACATTCGATGTGACGGGTGCTAAAAATAAGTAAGTGGAAGCAAACGGGGCCACACCATTCCGAAAGCTATTCCAAAAGCTAGGTTGTCAAATGGTGTTAGCTTTCCAAAAGTTAGCTTTGTCAAATGGTGTTAGCTTTCCAAAAGTCAGCTTTCTAGAAAGCTTGGAATGCTAAAGCGCTCAAACAAACAGGACCTAAATAGCATCCAGGAAGCATAGGGTAGTGAAAGGTTGCATATGTAGGAGGTTTAACGGCCCAGCATGCAACCAGTCAAACAGCATTGGAAGGATTATTTCAATCATCAATTCAAAGATTTTTGTGCATGTGATAATCTTAGAAAGACCAATATGAAATTTGCTTTTATGATTGAATACCGTAACTGATATTTTTCATTTGCCTTGAAGGGAAAATGCGTTGTTTTTTAAATTAAAAACACGTGTCATTCGACTATCACAAACGATTATGTGCCCCATTTTTGTTAACAGCAAGATTCTTTTCACAGCCTTCTATATTATTATCCCGTTACTTAGCACCGTGTATTGGCAGCATGATCTCGTGTTTCTAAACGTTAGTTCTGTTCACAACCAGAATTGGCAGGTCTAGACAAATCGGACCAAAGTTTGACTTCACCATTTCGTAGCTCTTGTCAAGACGATCAAAATATATATGTCGAATGTCCAATTTGAAGTTCAAAAGAGGGAGTTATGACTTCAAGAAATCTGCATCTGATAAAACCGGTAAGACCAGTTTGGTTTGTGTAGTCTGACTGTCTGAGTTAGGAATTGCATTTTAACAGGAATTTGAAAAGTGTTTCAAATTCTAATGGGGCAAGACCTCCCCTCCCTGTAAATATAAAGAGCCACAGCCGATTGAGGATATACAATCGATTGATTAACATATGTTTTTTTTATCTTTTTCATCATTTATCCTTTTTACTCTACTTTTCCAAACTCATGTGTTGTTCTTCTCTTATCTTCATGGTACGAGGAGGTACCTAGCTATCCTACCGAGCCTAGGGTAACCCAACATGCGTCTACCTCCAGCGGGATCCTTCCCGGGTGGACATTGTTGGAACTTCACTGGTGATCCGGTGAAACTGATCTCACCGGCCTCAGCATCGTGTTGCACGTCACGTGCTCAAGTATTTTTGGTGTGACATGTTTTCACGTCAACAAGGTCTAGCGTTTAATTTAGCTTAAATCTAATTCCATCGGAATGCAAGAGTTTGCAAAAAACGAAGGGCAGCAGAGCCGAGAGCAGCATACTCACCTTTTCATAATAAACTACAGTACCCTATGTCCTCATTCCTCAAAGAGTCGCTCAACAAAGGAGGAGAGTTGGGGTACTCCCGCACCCCAGATGCTCCCGTGCTCCTGGCCCATGTAAAAAAAAAAGGAGGAAGTACATGGGCCGCGGTCCAAACGTCCAAGTTTACGTTTTAGCCCTCAAACTTTCTGAAAATATCACCCGCGGTCCAAACAGTGCCCCGAGCTGCACCGTCGGATGTGCGATGCACATGGGCCGGGAGCACGGGAGCATCTGGGGACAAAGAGGAAGTCAGACCTTTTTTTTTCCTACAAATTTTATACTCAAAGGACTAACTCGTGCGATTACTCTACTTCTTCAGAAGTACATAAACATGGAAGATCATCTTCATAATCGTCACACGGTATATCTTCAACAAATACTCGTAGCACAACTCCAACCTATTCGTTCCGACCAACCAGCATCAGGCCTCCCCAGGCGAAGTCGGCGCATCGCTGGACGTGTGGCACAATCGTACTGGCGTCCAACCATTGCTTCTTCCAGAGATTATAGTTCGGCGCCGCGAAGAAGCACGGCTCCATCGACACGGCCCGGCCGCACGGTGGGTCCGGCACCGTCGTGTCGTTGTCCGGCTTGTACATCACCCACGGCCTGAGGCCACCAAGCCCCTGCGCAACGTACCCGAACGTCGACTGGCTGGTGGTCACCAGCGCGTCGGCCAGGCTCAGCAGGTAGATCTCGGCCCACGCCTTGGCGTCGTGCGACCTGACGCCGAAGCGCTGGAACTCCTCGTGGCTCGGCTGGTGCACGCTCACCACCTCCCCGTTCGCCGCCGCGTGCTCCCAGTACATGCTCTTGAGCTTCTCGTGGTACCAGGGCTTGAGGGACGTGACGAGAACGGCCTTCGACTTGGCACGGGACGCCAGCGGCGGCGGCATCGTCATCGGCTCTCCCGCGGCGAGCACTTCGGAGAGCAGCTTGTGCCTCTGCGTGCACGAGGTGATCTGCTCCAGGAGCTCCGGCGAGTTCGGCTGGGCGCCGAAGACGCGCACCTGGATGCCGACGTGCTGCGCGGCGCCGGCGAGGTAGGCGTTGTGGTAGCGCGTGACGAGGCCCCAGACGTGGTTGGTCGGGTGGAAGAGGTACCGGCCGAGGTGGTGGAACACGGCGTCCGGCTCCGGAAACATCAGGTCGAGCTCCCCCCGGAACGCGTTCGCGAGGAACAGCCCCGGCACGATGTAGTTGTCCGTCCTCATCACCAGCCACTGGATGTCGCGGAGCAGCCTCTGGTCTTCGTCCCAGAAGAAGTTCTTGTCATGGGCGCTCGCGTCGCTGTGGAGGTAGACGTACGCGAACGCGGGCGTTTGCGCCGGCGAGATGTCGGCGGCGGCGTCAGCCCCGATCACCTTGTTCCTCAGCATGTTCCCGTAGGTCTCGGCGGTGTCGTTGCTGAAGGTGGCGTAGCCTGCCAGCGGGAAGCCCGGTGGCAGCAGCCACGTGGCCCCGAGGAACGGCTCGCAGAGCAGCTCGTCCATGCCGTCGCTGGGGTCGATGAGGAGGACGCGGTCGGTGAGCAGCGCGTACAGGAACGCCGACGCGACGGCGAGGATCCGGTTCCCGAGGCCCTGGTACGGCAGGGAGACTATGTACCTGCATTCCGGCGACGCGACGCTCTTGCCGGACTTGAGCTGCTCTAGGGCGTCGCTGTAGGCCGCGGTGCCCGGGCCGCACCGCCGTTGCAGAGCTTCGTGCCGCCGCAGCTTGGCGATGAGGTACGGGGAGGGTCGCCTGCCGGGGTTCCGGCGGTACATGGCGGATTGGTACCTGCTGTGGCAGGATTCCTCGTCGAAACCGTCAACCAGTAGGCCGCCGAGAAGCCTGTCGTCGTGGCGCAAGGTGAGATCACTTGAACCTGCAAACAAGTGATCTCAGGATAAGGAAATCTTCTTTGTCGATTTTAATTACTCAGCCCACAACAAAAAGAATATCAGATCCTTCTATGTACACAGCATATAAATAACAACAAAAAAGGAAAATAATGTTAGACACAATACGCTACTCCTTTCTAATAAGACACTTTCTAAGTTAACAATGCCCATTAACAACCTAAATTAACGGGGATTTATGAAATCATCGAATGTTTTAGAAGTTTTGAGTACGTGCAAGCAGTGAATAGGGTTTACCTTTGCGTAAGCCGGCGACGGCAGTCTGGATCCAAACCCCCGGCACTCCAAAGTTGCGGCCGCCGAGGAGGATGACGAGGGGCGGCGCGGTCAACACGACGGCGGCGAGAACCGCACTGATCGCCCAGCTCCACCGCTTGACGTCGACCGCCGGCTTCTCCATCTCCATGGAACGCCAAGCCTCTTCGATCTCCGCCCAGTGCCGCTGTTCCCTTCGTACAGTGCTCACTCTGCCCATCGCACCGTACCTAAATGCTTCTTGGCTTCTGGAAGTGACCAAGAATGTTGTATTGCAATTTGCAAATTAAAGTCAACTACACGTCTGCAACGTACTTGGAATGCTCTGACAAGTATGGATTTTTTAAATGCTGTGCTACATATAGACGTCGCGTTGGAGCCTAGCGAAGCTACATGTGAAATGTGTTTGTTAACTTTGAGAAACTATTGATTAGTTCGATTTCGATCGAGTTACTAGTACCAACTACCAAGTTGCAATTTTCCTTGCCACGTTCGTGCCCTAAGGGCATTGTTGGGTTTGCACCACAGATTAGCGGGCAGATATATTTACACAAGGTCTACCGCCGAAGTTCAAGGCACTTCGATCCTGTCAGACCATTAACTGCAGGGGTATAATGGACATTGTATCGTTGTCCTGCACTAATTTGACCAGGGGGGCTTTAATTAGTCGATCATGGACGAAAACTGTGCATGGTTAGAGTTAGTAGTATATGACCAATTTGTTAAAAATGTGGTTAAAAACACCATACGATTGTAATGTATGAGACGATATATAACAAAGATTTAGCCGTACACTACGGGAACAGTAAAGTTGCCAAGTATTTTCTATTCGCCGAGTGCATTATCTCGGGCACTCGACAAAGGACGTATTTTCTATTCGCCGAGTGCATTAATTAGTCGATATCGATTTCGACCCGAATGACCCGTCCGAGGCGTACAACCATCCTAGCATACACAGTCGTGTCACCGAATATACAATGATGGCTAGGGAGGTTCACGGGCCAGACTTCGATCCGAGCTCCGAGGACATTGATGGAGAAATCGTGATGAGGGTGGAAGGAGGCAAGAAGCATGGCCGATATTGGATTGGCAACGGCGTAATCGACACGGCCTCTACTCCCACTCTCTCCCAGATCCGAGCAAGGAGCACGGACTCGAGCCCGACGATACAGCCACGACCAACCACTGCACAGTTCCAGATGGAGGCTCTCCAGGTTCTTTCTCTTCCATTCATCGTTCGTTCGTTGTTATACTTTAGCTTTGCATTATAACATTGCAATGAAATATTGTAGGCCCAGGTGGAAGCAGCAAGGAAGCAACAAGAGGAAATGGCGGCACAGATGGAGGAGATGCGGCGGAGGATGGAGGAAGAAAATCGGATGAGGATGGACCAAATGTTCCAGTACATGCAGAATTTTGCTTCGAGCATGGGTCAATCTTTGCCTCCGCCACCGATGTTGTTCCCTCCGCCTCAGCCACCCACAACTACTCATGTGAGTCACTTGACACATTGTGCTTAAGATTGAATACTTTAATTTTGACAACTTTAGATGTTAGCTCAGAATGTTCCATCCTATGTGCAGAATCAATCGGCGGCTTCGAATAATGAAGACCAAGATTTGTTGCAGTGGTCTCCTTGGCCTCCACGGAACTAGACTTAGTTGTGAACTTGGATGAAACTTAGTTGTGACTTGAACTTGGATTTATGGCTTGTTTCATGCTTATGTTGGATTATGCCTGTGATGTTTATGAATAATGCTTGTAATGGTGGTTGTGAATTATGCATGTGATTGTTTATTACAAATGCCTGTGATGATGTGTATTGTGAATTGAGAGGGGTCCGTTATACGTGACAAAACGGGTAAAAAAGGGGGTACTGTCCACTTTGCCGAGTGTTACACTCGGCAAAGAGGGGCTTTGCCGAGTGTTACACTTGGCAAACAGTTTGCCAAGTGTTTTTGGGTCTTCACCAAGTGACTGTGGCATTCGGCAACTTTACTGTTTCCCGTAGTGGTACATTTGAAACTTATATTTTAAAAATGTGGTTAAAACATTAAACAATTCTAATTTTCAAGATTAAGGATATAGTCGCATTTCAAACTTATATTTTAAAAATATGGTTAAAACACTAAACAATTCTAATTTTCAAGATTAAGGATATAGTCGCACATTATACACGACTATAACATAGCTCTAGTAAAATAAAGAAAGCCATTGTTTTCCTAGAGTATTTTATTAGCTTATTCTATTGAAGAACTAATATTCATCCCTTTTAATTATTTTTTATTTTATTGAAGCTCTTGTTGTTTATTTATTTATTCATTTATTCAAGATTCATGTGTAATCTTTTTAGTTTATTGATTTTTTTGGCTAGCCATTTAGCACAGTTGGACACCTAACCTTTTGCACATTTTCAACACGATCTAACAATTTTATCAGTTTGTATATGGTTTTCATCTAAGTTTTCCTATAGCTTGTTGGATATTTGAATGTTTACTTCCTTCAACTCACATAAAAGAGTCTAGTAAATATAACTTTTGTCTTCTTCTTTGTTTTTCCCCTTTTTGGGCTAGCTTGGCCCCTCTTTGTACAATGCCTTATTTGCTCTATACTAGTGAGATCAGTAGGGGGTTGAAACAAGGTAAGATCCAATATGAAGTATTATTTCAACATATTTATGTGAAATGTTAAATCTTTTTTTAATATGTTTATTAAGTTAAAATTAATTCAACAAGATAAGATCCCATATTAAGTATTATTTGAACACATTTACGTGCAATGTTGAACTATTTTTTTAGATTCTGAACAAAAATTTGCAAAATGGTAAGGTAATTAAAAAATATGCACAAAGTTATGCAATAATTACATGGATTAGAAAAAGGAAAAAGGAAAACTGGTACTTTTTTGGTTGACTCTCCTAGGAACTGGGCCAACCTACACGTGCAGTATAATTTTTTTGACCGAAGTCAGTAGGGAATTGAACCCATTTTTTTAATAATTTTTTATTCTAGACCGGTTTAATTCGCTCCCACAAGGAGTTGAATCCAAACTTGGTAGGTGCTACTCAGGTGCTCTAACCATTAGGCTAGTGGCCCTTTTGCCCTGCAGTATAATTTTGTGGGTTGTGTTGGGCTTCCTGAGTTATTTGGTCTGTAAGGATTTTTTTTCCCAATTGAAGAGGTGAGTAAAGGTCCATTATCCCCCATTTTTGACAAGTCTCGCCTTGTTGCTGTTTGATTTGTGACAAGTTGATCTTGTTTCCAGGACGTTGCATTGCCCCAGCGAAGTTATTTGTGAATGCCGCCTTCAATTGACTCCACATGTCAATGGAGACCACTTCTAAGGATTCGAGCCATGTGAGTGGCCCTGCTTCCATGTTAATGGGGAAGTAGATGACTTTTGTGTCATCGTTGCCTCCCGCTGCTTGGACTGATAGCGAGTAGCACCTCAACCATTGGACTGGGTCCTGCTTGCCGTCGTACTTGGTAATACTCAGAGGTTTGAACTTGGCGCGTAGAACCATCTTGCGTACTCGCTTGGAGAAGGCGGGGAACCCGTCAGAATCTTCTCCTGAGTAGTCGACTTCCTACTCGCGGTTGCGGCGGTGCCCTTCGATGATGTCACGAGCGTCGCGATTCTTGTTGATCTGCTGACGGAGGTCGCGAGGTTGCTCAGGCTCTGGGTAGGGCCTACGGTGCCATGGCCTCCCGAGGGTCCCGTCCGACTACCTTCTGCCCTGTGCTGACTTGCTCTGGGACACTCGATTCTGTGGACCTCATTTCTCGCAGCCTCATTGCGACTTGGATGCCTGCTGCTACTGCCATGGTGGGAATAGGTGCGTCGGACCGAGCTGATCAGGTTCTGTCGATTGAGTTGCTCGTACGCATGCTCTGCCAACTGAGCCAATTGTCTGGTGTACTTTTCTTGCACCATCGCCCGAGTAAGCAAGTTGATGGCTGCGATGACGTGATTGAGCTGCTTCAAACATGTGGTTCAAGTTCATGATGAGTAGATCAGATGCAAGGCAGCGGCGATGGTCTACTCGTGCCGTGTTTCTTGCTCGTCGTCGTGTCGTTTGAGTTTCGATTTCTTCTCCTTATACATTGGCGAAGAGCTCATCCACGGACACGTCGTATGGATGGCGCTCACGTCGTGGATGCCTCTCTGGTTGTTCTTTGCCGTCAGCCTCTTGAGGGACGATGATGCTGAGTAGTTCCCGCTCCGGGAAAAACCTAGTCGAGCTTGATGTGATAATATTTGTAGGGATGTCTTCTTCGTAGATAGGAGACAGAGGAGTACCCACCTGGTAATAGAGGTAAGGGAGGGTATCGAGGTACGCAACAAGGCGTGACTCGTCGTCCTTGGCGAGAGCGGATGGCTTCATGTCGGGCTAGTAGACAAATGTAACAATCAGGTTGTTAAAGGCTCAAGAATGACCATTAGAGTGTTAATGAAGAAATTGGGATGAAAAGAAGGTATTATGGCTAAAGTCAAATTTGAGTCAAATTTGATCAAAATTCAAATTCAAGATTCAAAAATTTGAAGAAATTTGACAAAAATAAGAAGTCAAGCCTTGAAGGTATTCAAAATTCAAAGACATCAAGTTTGAAGTCAAATTCAAGTCAGGTGTATCTCAACTTCAAAGTCAAAAGGGGGTTAATTGGAAGTTACTGTTCATGGTATGAAAATACAAGTCTGAAACTAATAACAACCAGCCAACTTTGAATTTAAATTCTGCAAGATTTTTCATTGAAGCTGGGAGGTGTTTTGGAACACTAGTTTTTTAGTGGGGATGTTCCCATCACCGAAAACCTTGCCGGCGGCGAGCCACCGTGCTTACCCACTGGCCAGCTCTTGGTCAAGGCTGGGAGTTGGGTCTGTTGACCTGGGCCCGCGTGTCAGCGTGTGGCGGTAGGTCGGGGGTGAGTAAGAAAAGTCTAGTAGGGGGTTTTCGGATAATGTTGGTTTTTGGTTCTAGAAAATAGATTTAATTCCTATTTTCATATTAAATTCTTTATAATTTATAGAATTGTCAAAATGTAGTGAAACCAATTTCATTAGGTGTATTTTATTTACCTTTATGCATTAAAAATTCTTAAACCCTAGGGTAAACTAATAAAAATTTAAGTATTTATTAATGCCTTTGATTAAGGTATTTAAATAAATACTTAGTATTATGAAATGAATAAAATTCTAAGTAATGTTTTATTATTCACAAATATTCATTAATCCATAGGGTTTATGTTTTTCAAATTAGAAATTAATTATAACATTTTTCTAAATAAGGGAGATACTTAAGTTAGGTAGTTAAACGAAATTAAAATTGTGGATAATCTTTATGGGTAGATTAGTGTGCACTTGCAACTTTATCATGAAGATAAGTTGTATAGTCTCTTGTTTCAAAAGTTTTGCATCTCTAATTATGGCATGCACCGTAATGTAGAAACATTAGCCCTAGAAGTGGATTTCTTGGAATTCTCTGAAGAACCTCAAGAATTCGAAGAGGTTGTTGAATTGATCCCCTGTGTGGAAGGATTTTCAGAGGATAATCAAGGCAAGGCCCGGTGCATCTAAGCCTATCTACTTTTAGAAGTTATTATTCATGAGTCCAATTATGGGTTATTTCGTTATGTATGCATTAAGTCTAGAAGTTGATTGCAACCTATTCTTGTGCATGATCCCACCTTGTTTATAGGATATCTTTGCCACCTGTTCAAATATTTAATAATCATCCTATGATTAGTAATGCTTAGATTCCCTTTGAAGTAACTTTTTTACTCGATCACCTAAGGTTGAAAGTGTCATACATGTTAATCAAGGAAAATGACCTGAAATTTTGGAAGACGTGGACAGAAGTTAGAGATGGTAGTTCTGTCTACTAAGTTTAAGTTGGTTAAGGACCTTTCGTTGTTTTAACCAATGATCAAGTGATTTTACCTGGTTGCTTACTGCCATCGGGAACCAGCAAGCCCGGTAGGTTAGTTGGCTCTCTAATTGGAAATGTTCTTACCCGTGCTTGTCGTGCTGGAGAATGGCAGGGGCGTAACCTGAAGCTCACATGGAGATCAGGCCAGACGTGGGGTCCCATGTGGGGGTGTGTCCCTGGGTTCGGGTAGTTATATTTCTGATCTTTGGGTACTACTAATCGAAAGGTTGTTATGTGCAACCCGATCATTTGTGCATAGCTGGTAATTAGGTATCTCCTGCAGGATGTAAATCGGTCCGGATCGCTGCAATTCTTGGTTATGAATGCACTTGATCATCGCTTAAGCATCGTAGAGTAATCTAGTGGATTGTAATGTTTTCCTTAAATTAATATGCTGCATGACTTAGTTCCATCTGGTTGCTCAAAAATATTTAATTCACCTAGAATGGTTAGGTAAGAAATAATCTGAAATAAAATGATAAAACCAAGGTCCTACTAGTAGTAAGCTTTCCGCAAAATTTGTGAGTCAGCCAGTACACCATAAAGCTATCATACAGTATTTTTAAACCTACCTGTATTGGTTAGTTGGGTCAGCCTTGTTGAGTACCTTCGTACGCAGGGGATCCCTTATTGCTGTTTTCAGAAGCACAGTAGGGGACAACCGAAGAAGAAGTCCCGAAGAACTAGGGTATTTACGGGTCTCACAATACCCTGGAATAAAACTTAGTTGTATAATTACTTGCCCTTGGACTGGTTTTATGTTCAAAACTCCTAGCAATGGTCTAACTTGCACTGTTAAGTTTATTTCAATCTACGGTTTGTAATAATTTGCACCTTCTATATATCTGTAAAAATGTAATATTTGTTGATGTTTTCCCTTCGTGGAAGTGATCCTGATGTACGGCTATGAAACACATAGTGGATGTTTCTAGTGTCCTAGGGACACTCGACGGACTACCGGGCTTACACTGTTTTAAGTGCGTTTCGTATAATTGTTGTTCCGACAGCGATTAGGCGCACTTAAGCCAGTTTAAGTCGCACGGTTCCACCACAACAAATCTTCCTTGTGGAGTAGATGTGATTAGCAGGCCTTGTTGCGGACCTGATAATGGGATTTCCTCATCCGGATTTGAGTAGCAGTTGAGGTCCTCAATCAAATCTGAATTGGATTGAAATCTGGATAGGGTGTCTTAGTAGACAACACCCAAGTTTCAAAGTCCGAACGAGAATTGACTTGTTTCGTAGACCGATTCACATTATGGCTTGAGCACCAGCTCGTGGGAACCAGCCCGACTAGTGGGAGAAGTCGAGTTTTACTCGGACTCGTCACTTGAGCCTCAGAAGAGGTTAAAAATTTCGATGAATTTTTCAACGAAATCCTCCAAAGCTTGGCGATGAAGGTTGATGTCATAGTGCTTCTCCTCTGGGGCCAGCACGACATAGCGGTGGAAGTTTCCAGCACCGTCCGCGACATTGACCCAGGAGCCAAAGATGAACGTCGCGTCTTCTTTGAATGCGATGGTTGGCTTGATGATAACTTGGACCATCGAGTTCGCTAGTGGATCTTTGGCGAGAGCCTCTACCTAGCGCGCCAGCTATTGGTGTTTAGACCCGGCAACCTACCGAGAGGGTACCCGAGGTAGTGTTTTATGCGTGGGGCTCACCGAAGATCAGGAACACAAAGGTGAACTCGAACACACGATTTAGACAGGTTCGAGCGCTTATGTCGCGTAATACCCTACGTTCTGTCTGTTGGTTGGATTGTATTGATGATGATGTTTGGAGGAGGTCCCTGCCTCACCTTGTATTGCCAGGGGCAGGGTTACAGATCGGTTGTTTACAAGAGTACTAGTCGGATTCGACTAGAGAGTCATACTCTAATTATTATGAGTAGTTTCCTAATCCTCGACTAGTTCTTATCCTCCACATAGACCACGCGGTCCTACACGGTAGTCTCCATGTCTGACATGTCTCGGTGTATAGCCCCGTATTGTAGGACTATCCAAGCCTCCCGGTGGGTCCATAGATGTATGGCCGAGATCATATGTTGGCTCGTGAGTATTACCAGCTGCATCCGAGCAGTTGAAGTCCACCAAATAATAAATATCTAGAATTTTTTAGATTTTACTTCCTCCATTTCAAATCGTGTTGCTTTTTCTAGGTTAATGATATTATTATGCATCTATATATACACTATATTTAGGTGCAGACCAAAAACTATACATCTAGAAAAGCTAAAACGACCTATAATTTGAAACTGAGGGAGTATGTTGTTTCTCTTCTTTTAGCATGGACTAGTTAAATGTCCGTGCATTGCTACCACAATAAAATTTTAAATTGTTCAATTTGACTTTACAATAAGTTTAGTTTTTTTAAAAAACATTGATAATATTTGCAATAGCAATTATTTCGTCCTTCTATATCCAATTGTCAAAAGTGACACAATTTGATGTAAAATGTATTACAAATCTCTTGCTAAACAAACAATTTAATAAAGGGAAAGAAACACTAAACCCTTTGTTCAAAATGTGGCATAGTGGAATAACCTTATAACGAACATATAGAATTGAATGGTCTAATGGAATTTTCAGTACAACAAAGCTCATTTTGGCAAAAAGTTGATTTGACCTCAGTACTTCTAGGACTGACTTCAGATGATGAATGTGGTCTTCCAAACTAGCACTGTAGATTAAAATGTCATCAAAGAAAACTAATGCAATTTTCCTTAAAAATTCAGCTAAGACGGTGTTCGATAATGATTGAAATGTGGCTGGAGCATTAGTGAGCCCAAAGGGTAGAACCACATATTCAAAATGACCCATGTGACTAGTGAAAGCTGTTTTAGCAATGTCCTCATCCTGCGTTCTAATCTGGTTATATCCGGACCTTAAATCATTTTTGAAGAAAAATTTTGTTCCAAATAGCTCATCCAATAAATCCTCAATAATTGGAATTGGGTACTTGTTCTTGACTGTGTTAGTGTTCAGTTGCCTGTAATCTACACACATTCTCCAAGTTCCATCTTTATTTTTTACTAATATAACTAGAGATGAGTAGGGACTGATACTGGGCCTTATCATTTTTGAGTGTAGCATCTGCTTGATTAACTCTTCATTGCATTTTTCTGATGAAATGGTAGTCCATAGGGTCTTTGATTAACTATCTTTGAATCATCAATTAGTGCAATTGCATGATCCACTTGTCTTTTTGGAGGTAAAGAAGTTGGTTTCAAAAAGACATCTCTATATTCAGTTAAGAGTTTCTGAATTTCCACCGGTAGGTCAAGCTTTTCAAGGCTGTGGCTGGTTTTTGTCAGCGTTGTTCAACACTATTGCAGCAGTGATGGACTTTTTCTTCTTAGGCCCAATTATCAGCTTTTTGTCAGGAAAATCGTCATCAATGAATGTCACTGTTTTAATACCATTCTTGGTAATAGAGAATTCCCTGGTTTTAAGGTTAAGACCAGGTTAAGACCAATTGGGCTGTGGGTGTATATCCAATCAGCGCCAAGTATGACATCATACTCTTTGACTTAACAAGATAAGCATGCAGATTCACCGATCATATTCTTGCCATTTGCTGCAGATATTTGAATAGGCTCAACAGTAGATATGTGACATTTAGTTTTCACTGCAAATTTAGAATTGATGAAGGAGATATCACTACCACTGTCTACTAAGGCAATAGCAATGTGTTTGCCAATTTGTAGTTTCAAGCTAAAAGTATTGCTGGAGGGAGTAGTTCCACACAGAGCATACATGAAAATTTGAACATTAGGCATTGGATGAGCATCATAGTATTCTCCATCCACTGATTGAGCCGTATCTTCGACCACAACCACTTCTTCTGTGCCCTGCTCATTTTCCACCAGAATTACTGAGTAGACCTGCTTCCCTTTACAGACCTGGCATCCATGGTTCTCTGCATTTAAAGCATTTTCTTGCTGCCTTCAGTTCAGCAATAGTGTTAGGTTGTGTTTCCTTCTGCTCTTTGTCCTTGTTTTCTCACCCATGACTTTTGCGGTCTTATAAATTGAGTTGGGGGTAGCTACTTTCTTGGAGGTGGTTGAGCTTGTTCAAACTCAGGGAATGTGAGTTTGGGTCCTCTAGCCACTGTTCAGTGCTCAAATTTAGATGATTGCTAAATTGGCTTTGACTGGTTCTTGGAAAAGGTTGGATATCTTTGTTGTAGAATTGCTGAAATTTCTGAGGTTGCTGTATTTGCTGCTGGTTGGATTGTCCCCATTTTGGTGGTTCCCTGACCTGATTTTCCTGTTCCTAATTAACACCTTGATTGGCAATTTTCATAAAAAGCTTCCAATTCACTAGCTGACCATGGACAATCATCTCCTTCCTGCCCCCATAACATCTTTTGTGTAGTGTGATTATAGTGCCTCTCCCAATCATGCAAACGTGGTTCTAACAATTGTGCATCCCTTGAAGTTTCAGGACCACTATTGTGCACAAAATGAGCTCTTTTGATAGGTGGTGGAGTATAAAATTGTGGCTGGTGTGCTTGTGGCACTGGAATAGCATGCTGAGATTTGTGGACAAAGGATGTTTGGTGCATACCAGCTTGAGTAAGTTTCTGCTCAGAACCACCAGGACCATTTGGTGCTTTGAAGTTTGAACCTTTGTCTTCTACATTGTACACTCCATTCTTCACACCCAGGTTTCCAATAGAAATCAGGATCTTGTCCATAGTGGTGGATAAAACATCATTGCATTGCTCATGTTTCTTCATGAAATCGTCAAGTGTACGACGAAGGCCATCCACTTCTACAGCTGTAGCATACCTTGGATCCGCCTTTTCCACTTCATCCAACTTCGCCATCCTCACGACTTGTGAATTCGGTTCAAGTAAAAGCTCTCCCCCAAATGATTCACAAGAACGTCTACCGCCGCCAGAGACGCAGAATCGATCTTGGAATTTTACACAGGAAAATGTCCTGCAACCCGAATCAATGCCGTCTCACTCCTTCGCCACTGCGAAACTGAATCGGCTTAGCTCACAGAATTTTACGCAGAGACAGGTGCTCTGTAACCCTCGCTTGCACTGAATCAGTCGCAAAACTTTGGGGAACTTGGGTGTTTTCCTCGAATCTAGGTGGGAGGGTGGGGTTTAAACAGGTGCTGAAACCACCTTCCACCACGCCGATCAGACTAGAAACAAGGAATTGGCTGTGGAAGCGAGTGGATCTCGCCGGGCAACCTTGGCTCTGGATACCAATTGTCAGGATTAACAAGATCCAGATGGAAATTTGAGAGATTCAGAAGAGGAAAACGAACAAGAACTGAAGAACAGATAAGGCAAATAGAAGCAACAGCAGCAGGATACTGAGGATAACCAAGATTCAGTTACAGATAGATGCTGAATTGGCGATTACTACTGCTACTGCTACAACTAAATGATACTTAGGATTCTTCTTGTTCGATAATGGATCACAGACCAAGTTCCCAAGCCTAAAATATCGGCCAGTGGAGTAAAAGTAAAAGAAGCTTTTAACTGTCGAAAAGTAACTGTTGTCTGTCTGTAAGCAAAGGTGAAACGGTGGCCACTACGGTGAATTGATGATAACCATCCGATGAAGAAGTAAAAGCATCAGTGAAGTCGATGGAGTGTTTTAACTTGGCGTCGTCTTGCTCTGCTGCCCTTCTGCTTAACTGAAGAATACTCTGTTCTCTTCTTCCTGACATCTCGGATGGCCTCATGACGCCAGAGATGCGGAGCAACCTCCTCTTGCTGAGGTTGACCCCGGTGAGCCCCAGCAGCGAGTCGGCCGCGTCTAGCACCGCGTTTGCCAGCGTTGGCAGCGCCTAGGTCCCGACGTGGCACTCGGCCTCCACGTTCAAGCCCCGGAACCGCACCTCGACGGTGAGGATCTGGATCCAAGCGCGGTCGATGCGCGCGTGGACTGTGGAGCTTCCTGATAAATCACTCGTTGTCCTCGTCGGCGACGCAGAACACGCGGTCCACAAACGCATGGCGCAGCGCGAGCCCCATCGCATGCACATCCACCTCCTCGAGCGGGAAGCGGCAGCGCCCACGGCATTGGCGTCCGCCGCCTGGACGAGACCCGTGCACAGGCGCTCGAAGGATAGGCAGAAGGGTAGGGGCCGCGTCGGCATTGGGCACACGGAAGCGGCGGGACAAGGCAGAGGATGGAGGAGGCGCGGCCGGGCAGCCGATGGAGGAGACGCGGTCGGAGCGGAGGACGTGAGGCGCGGCTGAGAGCGAGGGCACTCCCAATGGGAGAAACCAATTTAGTTTTCATAGTTTAGGATATTGTATCAAGCAATTATCCTTCACAATGTAACTTTTTTATCTAGAATCTAAATAAAAATCCAACCAATCATTCTCCCTTCTAGTACCGGATCCTCTGCGCATCATGTAAAGGAGATCGAGTGACGGGTAGTAGCAGTGCAAACGCAAAGGATCCGACAGTAAATAAGAAGAAACTACTTGGATCTCCCCAATGCAGATTCGCTAGTTTCTTAGTCCATCGGTGCGCGTGAGGACTTGGTTTCCTCTCTAAGAAATGGTTTCTCTCTCTCCATAATAAATCCACTGTCACATCAGCAAATTGCTTAGTTGGCATGACAATTAAGAGGGATAGAAACTATCATCAATGTCCTATTGGGACTGCCCTGAGGTTGGAAGAAGAAGTTGCATGTACAAAGGAAAGAGGGCGGAGGCAGGGAACGATTAGGCGACTCGACGATAAAAAATGTCGCCTAATCATTTTACTTTAGGTCACATTGCTACAACTCAGCAGTCTCATAGGTCATCTCATGCAATGCCACATAGGATTTTTGCTGATGTGGAGGAGAGAGGGTGAGGAGAGAGAAGGAGGTTGTTGTTTGGCAAAACAACCGTCTCATAGGCTAGATTTTATGACTATAACACGACTATTCCACCATTGTATGAGTTGTGGTTGCATGCAACTCATAATATTTCCTTTTTTTCAATGCACAAATTAAGAAAATTGAATTACTATGAGACAATTTAGAAAGACATCCCAATGTACAGGTTGTTTGTGAAGTCATCTCAAGATTACGTGTCAATGCACGAGACTTTTTAGATAACACCAATGTACTTTCCTTGCAGAGATACATGCCCATTTTAGGGTGGCTAGTATCAGTATTTTATACCCGGCAACTTACCGACGGATATCCTGAGGTAGTAAATTGGTTGGTGGGGGATCGTTGGAGTGCATGTGGAAAGTGACTTAGCTTGATTCGTGGACGATTGTCGACGAAGCCGTGTCGATTGTTGACGAAGCCAACTAGTCGGAGTCGATTCCAAGTAGTTGTTGATCATGTGGAACCCACCCTCGACTAGTTTTCTATTTTCTAGTCGAGACGAGTAGTCGAAGTAGTCGTCGGTGACTTGATGCGGCCGGACGTCGGGATAGCAGTGCTCGCGTACATCTTCTATGCACGTTAGGTTATGATTTTTGAGATCTTGTGGTAGCCTTCCATGTGCGTGTAGCATAAATCCCTCAAAATTGCTTTTCACGGAGGGTAGTCGGAGCTGATTATTTGCCTCAATCCACGCATGACTGTAATAGATCTTTGTCATCTTGGAAATTATGGCATGGGTCCCTCAGTCTGTCTGATCTCCCAACTCGAATCGGATTTGCCTCTTCCTTGATCGACGAGCCGTATGCAGCAGCCTGCGGTGGAAACCGACTCGATCTTCGATGGGAACGCGGAGCGTATCGATTCTATCTCGGCGTAGATTTCTCTGGTCGGAACTTCGACTCGGTGACTTGCTTCTTGTTGAGTAGATTGATCTTGATGATGAGGTCCTTTTGATCTTGATGATGAGGTCCTTCAAGCTTGCCCGATGATCTCGACGATCGCCCCTACCTGACGCACCAGATGTCAGTGTTTTATATCTGGCAACCTACCAAGGGGTATCCCGAGATAATAGATTGGTTGGTGGGGGATCGTCAGACCTGGAATTCAAAGGCAAAAGCGAGGACACAAGACATGAATTTATACAGGTTTAGGCTGCGCGTAGCTTAATACCCTACGTCCTGTTTGGGGTATTGTATGTTGCGCCCTGCACTTGGGTGTTGTTTGGTATTAAGGATTTGATCCTCTGTTGTGGTTCTATGAGGTCTTGGCCTACCGATCCAGGGACTCTTGCCTTCCTTTATATACTCCAAGAGGCGGGATTACTAGTCGGTTACAAGTAGTCCTGGTAGGATTACAAAGCAATCCTATTAGGAGTCAATCTTCTTCCTTTCTTACGGGTACTGGGGATGTATCCCGACAGTTAGAAAATTGAGTTTCACAAATCAGGGGAAAGCCACAGCCTTTCCCTATTTATGTGTATATAAGCTAGGTGCGTGTGAACATGAATATCTATTTTTTTAATACAATAGCGTTAAAAGAAATCACCATATTCGCTGAGAGTGTCTACAAATTCCCATGTTAATCATAAAAAAAGAAGAATATATACCGTTGGATGATCTAACGGTTTAGATTGATCCAAAGAGTCCTTATCAAATTAATTTCCGAATTAAAAGAATAGGAAGACTATCGGTTAGTTTCTAAACAAATTGGGAAGCAAAATAGTTAAATAAAGGGTCCCATGCCAAACACAATTAATAAACAATTAAATTAGGAATTGAAATCATGAAAACTAGGCTATTTGATTTTCATCCAGAACACAACATCGTCCTTTAAAAAACATCAACATGTATATAGCTATTCGCGTAAGGGACTTGGTCTCTCTATATAAAAAATCGGTATTGTTAATAGGATTCAAAGTCATGAGTACAAACTCAATAGTTATGGAAGGAGCCCGATGCTCAGACATGCCTTTGGAAGCAGTAGGCACTGCGTGAGGATCTGTTTGTAATCAAGAAATGAAAAAAAAAATCCCAAAGCGGTAGCAACCAATGAGCAGATGCAGGAGACGAGACTGTTATTTCGGCAGGTGCGAACAAGGACGAGGAGTTTAGGGAATGCAGATGAGGACGAGGTCTCCCATCAGTTTGGATAAGCAGAATCGCTCGCGCTTGACGGAGACGCCGCCTACGACGGCACCTGCACTGGATGCACTACCGAGGTGGAAGGGCAGAAGAGAAGTCACCGTGGTGGCCGCCAAAGCCAAGCCTGCAATGTGTCTTTGTATAGACTCCTCCTGGACCTTACTGTTGCATACATGCCGCCATGCTAATAGGGATGGCAACCACATTGATGGTCTATTAGTTGGCCCAGGCCCACAAGATCACTTGGGGCTAGATACCACTTGAAAAGTGCCCTTGATTTTCATCTTAGCAGTAGTTTGAAGATAGATAACTACAGAGTATATGCAAAACCAAAACATAAAAAAAATGGAGTAGTTGAAGCACCTGGCGGAAGGCAGAGGCTTTATAGATGCGGGTGAACGTAATAGTGTCCCACGATGGACCGTTAGTTGATCCACGTGATCACTTGGGGTCCAATCACTACCGGAAACAGGAACATTGCCGAGTTAAAATCTTTGCCGAGTGCCTTCTGTCGGGCACTTGGCAAACATACCGTTTACCGAGTGTATACTGGCACACACTTGGTATAAATAATACACTTGGCAAACCAAAGCTTTGCCGAGTATCCCAAATAAGACACTTGGCAAACATCCACACGCCACTCGGCAACGATTTGACACTTGGTAAATCTCCAGCACGTGGCTCGCACGTGCGCCGTCTGTTAGGGGAGTGGGCCGGCCGCTAGTACTTTGCCGAGTGTCCAACGCGGACACTCAACAAAGAAGTGGGTTGCCGAGTGCCCCGTCCAGACACTCTGGCAAACTAGGAAGTTCGCCGAGTGTCTTCCACAGACACTTGGCAAACGTAGAAGTTTGCCGAGTGTTTGTGTACGCACTTGGCACAGACAAAACTTTTTTTTCCACCTCTGCCCTCCACACTTTTTCTACTCCCCACATACGACATTTGGTAATCCATCTTAAAAGTTGGTCTATTTTTTGGTTTGTTTGCTATTTTTAATGAATTGATAGCATTAATAGGAATTTATTTATTTAAGTCAAATTTTAACTGCAAGTGATTGAAATAATGGATTAAAATCTGTGAAAAAATCATATTCATATTATTGAATCCGGATCTGAACATTTTTTTTAGAAAACACGACACCAACGTGTGGTTGAATGGTTGTTAAATTCTAAAAAAAGCAAACGAAGTTTAAAAATCACAAGATTTGTCAAGATGTCATGATATCATATGTGGAGGTTATGGTAAAAAATTAAGAAGGTTTCGCCCAATTTCTGACATATGATGCTTACAAACCAACTCATCTCCCGAAAGGATTCGTAGAAGTTAGAAAGGATCCAATAAGATTTGGAGTCCAAGTGACACTTGAATTGGGGTTTGACTTTAAAGCTTTTTGTATAGGCAACATATAATATAGATTAGTTCATGTCAAATTTTGGAACTTTTTCGGATCCGTTTGATATTTTTTATTGATTAAATGCAATTATAGATTTTTAATAGATATAAATTTAATTTGAGCTATAACTGCATGAAATAATGGAATAATATCAGTAGAAAAATCATATAACCATTATTGAGTGAATTTGACACGGTTTTTCCCAAGTATATTAGAAAAAGGTCAGTAAAACACGTTATTGAAGAAGTGTACATGAAATATAAGTATACTTTGCTGAGTGTCTAGTGAAAACACATGGTAAAGGTAATGATTTGCCTAGTGTTTTCGCTACACACTCGGCAAAGTAGGTACACGGGCCCGCTGGCAGGCGCGTGTTCCGATTGAAATTTTTTTAAAAAAAATTAAAACTATACTTTGCCGAGTGCCCGCGATCCGGCACTCGGCAAACCTTCTGACTTTACCGAGGGTCAGATCGCGGGCACTCGGCAAACCACCTGGTAGGCGTGTGTTCCGATTAGAACTTTAAAAAAACTTGAGAAGGTTTCGCCCAAATTCTGACATATGATGCTTACAAACCGGCTCATCTCCCGAAAGGATTCGTAAAAGTTAGAAAGAATCCAATAAGATTTGGAGTCCAAGTGACACTTGAATTGGGGTTTGACTTTAAAGCTTTTTGTATAGGCAACATACAACATAGATTGGTTCATGTCAAATTTTGAAAATTTTTCAGATCCGTTTGATATTTTTTATTTATTA
Source organism: Setaria italica (assembly GCF_000263155.2). Lineage (NCBI taxonomy): Eukaryota > Viridiplantae > Streptophyta > Magnoliopsida > Poales > Poaceae > Setaria > Setaria italica. Next base: position 6,451,712 of record NC_028453.1, on the reverse strand, counting down.
AATGCAATTATAGATTTTTAATAGATATAAATTTAATTTGAGCTATAACTGCATGAAATAATGGAATAATATCAGTAGAAAAATCATAAAACCATTGTTGAGTGAATTTGACATGGTTTTTCCCATGTATATTAGAAAAAGGTCAGTAAAACACGTTGTTGAAGAAGTGTACATGAAATATAAGTATACTTTGCCTAGTGTCTAGTGAAAACACTCGGTAAAGGTAATGTTTTGCCCAGTGTTTTCGCTACACACTCGGCAAAGTAGGTACACGGGCCCGCTGGCAGGCGCGTGTTCCGATTGAAATTTTTTAAAAAAAATTAAAACTATACTTTGCCGAGTGCTCGCGATCCGGCACTCGGCAAACCTTCTGACTTTACCGAGTGCCGGATCGTGGGCACTCGGCAAACCACCTGGCAGGCGCGTGTTCCGATTGGAACTTTAAAAAAATTAAAACTTAACTTTGCCGAGTGCTCGCGATCTGGCACTCGGCAACCTTCTAACTTTGCCGAGTGCCAGATCGCGGCACTCGGCAAACAAAGTTCACTGAGGTCCCGTGTTCCTTGTCACTCCATGACTCTGGTGCCAAAGCTAATTCCTGCTCCCTGCCGGCGGCCCTCCTCCACCGGGCATTGATGGATAACCCCCCGGCTTTTAGTGAGGAACGTTGAGGTTTATACGATCTAATTCCCCTGCATTTCTTGATCCCATCGCGGGATTTTTGTTATTTAT